>NW_026652290.1:57570921-57587389 GCF_009828535.3 Hylobates moloch | reverse complement strand
TTGGGCAGTATGGCCATTTTCACGATATTGATTCTTCCAACCCATGAGCATGGAATGTTCTTCCATTTGTTTGTATCCTCTTTGATTTCATTGAGCAGTGGTTTGTAGTTCTCCTTGAAGAGGTCCTTCACATCCCTTGTAAGTTGGATTCCTAGGTATTTTATTCTCTTTGAAGCAATTGTGAATGGGAGTTCACTCATGATTTGGCTCTCTGTTTGTCTGTGATTGGTGTACAAGAATGCTTGTGATTTTTGTACATTAATTTTGTATCCTGAGACTTTGCTGAAGTTGCTAATCAGCTTAAGGAGATTTTGGGCTGAGACAATGGGGTTTTCTAGATATACAATCATGTCATCTGCAAACAGGGACAATTTGACTTCCTCTTTTCCTAGTTGAATACCCTTTATTTCCTTCTCCTGCCTGATTGCTCTGGCCAGAACTTCCAGCACTATGTTGAATAGGAGCGGTGAGAGAGGGCATCCCTGTCTTGTGCCAGTTTTCAGAGGGAATGCTTCCAGTTTTTGCCCATTCAGTATGATATTGGCTGTGGGTTTGTCATAGATAGCTCTTATTATTTTGAGATACGTCCCATCAATACCTAATTTATTGAGAATTTTTAGCATGAAGGGTTGTTGAATTTTGTCAAAGGCCTTTTCTGCATCTATTGAGATAATCATGTGGTTTTTGTCTTTGGTTCTGTTTATATGCTGGATTACATTTATTGATTTGCGTATGTTGAACCAGCCTCGCATCCCAGGGATGAAGCCCACTTGATCATGGTGAATAAGCTTTTTGATGTGCTGCTGGATTCGGTTTGCCAGTATTTTATTGAGGATTTTTGCATCAATGTTCATCAAGGATATTGGTCTGAAATTCTCTTTTTTGGTTATGTCTCTGCCAGGTTTTGGTATCAGGACGATGCTGGCTTCATAAAATGTGTTAGGGAGGATTCCCTCTTTTTCTATCGATTGGAATAGTTTCAGAAGGAATGGTACCAGTTCCTCCTTGTACCTCTGGTAGAATTCAGCTGTGAATCCATCAGGTCCTGGACTCTTTTTGGTTGGTAAGCTATTGATTATTGCCACAATTTCAGAACCTGTTATTGGTCTATTCAGAGATTCAACTTCTTCCTGGTTTAGTCTTGGGAGGGTGTATTTGTCGAGGAATTTATCCATTTCTTCTAGATTTTCTAGTTTATTTGCATAGAGGTGTTTGTAGTATTCTCTGATGGTAGATTGTATTTCTGTGGGATCGGTGGTGATATCCCCTTTTTCGTTTTTTATTGCATCTATTTGATTCTTCTCTCTTTTCTTCTTTATTAGTCTTGCTAGCGGTCCATCAATTTTGTTGATCTTTTCAAAAAACCAGCTCCTGGATTCATTAATTTTTTGAAGGGTTTTTTGTGTCTCTATTTCCTTCAGTTCTGCTCTGATTTTAGTTATTTCTAGCCTTCTGCTAGCTTTTGAATGTGTTTGCTCTTGCTTTTCTAGTTCTTTTAATTGTGATGTTAGGGTGTCAATTTTGGATCTTTCCTGCTTTCCCTTGTGGGCATTTAGTGCTATAAATTTCCCTCTACACACTGCTTTGAATGTGTCCCAGAGATTCTGGTATGTTGTATCTTTGTTCTCGTTGGTTTCAAAGAACATCTTTATTTCTGCCTTCATTTCATTATGTACCCAATAGTCATTCAGGAGCAGGTTGTTCAGTTTCCATGTAGTTGAGCGGTTTTGAGTGAATTTCTTAATCCTGAGTTCTAGTTTGATTGCACTGTGGTCTGAGAGACGGTTTGTTATAATTTCTGTTCTTTTACATTTGCTGAGGAGAGCTTTACTTCCAACTATGTGGTCAATTTTGGAATAGGTGTGGTGTGGTGCTGAAAAAAATGTATATTCTGTTGATTTGGGGTGGAGAGTTCTGTAGATGTCTATTAGGTCCACTTTGTTTAGAGCTGAGTTCAATTCCTGGATATCCTTGTTAACTTTCTGTCTAGATGATCTGTCTAATGTTGACAGTGGGGTGTTAAAATCTCCCATTATTATTGTGTGGGAGTTTAAGTCCCTTTGTTGGTCACTCAGGACTTGCTTTATGAATCTAGGTGCTCCTGTGTTGGGTGCATATATATTTAGGATAGTTAGCTCTTCTTGTTGAATTGATCCCTTTACCATTATGTAATGGCCTTCTTTGTCTCTTTTGATCTTTGTTGGTTTAAAGTCTATTTTATCAGAGACTAGGATTGCAACCCCTGCCTTTTTTTGTTTTCCAGTTGCTTGATAGATCTTCCTCCATCCCTTTATTTTGAGTCTATGTGTGTCTCTGCACGTGAGATGGGTTTCCTGAATACAGCACACTGATGGGTCCTGACTCCTTATCCAGTTTGCCAGTCTGTGTCTTTTGATTGGAGCATTTAGCCCATTTACATTTAACATTAATATTGTTATGTGTGAATCTGATCCTGTCATTATGATGTTAGTTGGTTATTTTGCTCGTTAGTTGCTATTGTTTCTTCCTAGCCTCGATGGTCTTTACAATTTGGCATGTTTTTGCAGTGGCTGGTACCGGTTGTTCCTTTCCATGTTTAGTGCTTCCTTCAGGAGCTCTTTTAGGGCAGGCCTGGTGGTGACAAAATCACTCAGCGTTTGCTTGTCTGTAAAGTATTTTATTTCTCCTTCACTTATGAAGCTTAGTTTGGCGGGATAGCAAATTCTGGGTTGAAAATTCTTTTCTTTAAGAATGTTGAATATCAGCCCCCACTCTCTTCTGGCTTGTAGAGTTTCTGCTGAGAGATCAGCTGTTAGTCTGATGGGCTTCCCTTTGTGGGTAACCCGACCTTTCTCTCTGGCTGCCCTTAACATTTTTTCCTTCATTTCAACTTTGGTGAATCTGACAATTATGTGTCTTGGAGTTGCCCTTCTCGAGGAGTATCTTTGTGGTGTTCTCTGTATTTCCTGAATCTGAATGCTGGCCTGCCTTGCTAGATTGGGGAAGTTCTCCTGGATAATATCTTGCAGAGTGTTTTCCAACTTGGTTCCATTCTCCCCATCATTTTCAGGTACACCAATCAGACGTAGGTTTGGTCTTTTCACATAGTCCCAAATTTCTTGGAGGCTTTGTTCATTTCTTTTTATTCTTCTTTCTCTAAACTTCCCTTCTCTCTTCATTTCATTCATTTCATCTTCCATCAGCGATACCCTTTCTTCCAGTTGATCGCATCTGCTACTGAGGCTTCTGCAATCTTCGCGTAGTTCTCGAAACTTGGCTTTCAGCTCCATCAGCTCCTTTAAGCCCTTCTCTCCATTGGTTATTCTAGTTATCCATTCTTCTAATATTTTTTCAAAGTTTTTAACTTCTTTGCTATTGTTTTGAATTTCCTCTCGTAGCTCAGAGTAGTTTGATCGTCTGAAGCCTTCTTCTCTCAACTCATCAAAGTCATCCTCCATCCAGCTTTGTTCCGTTGCTGGTGAGGAACTGCGTTCCTTTGGAGGAGGAGAGGTGCTCTGTTTTTTAGAGTTTCCAGTTTTTTTGTTCTGTTTTTTCCCCATATTTGTGGTTTTATCTGCTTTTGGTCTTTTATGATGTGATGTACAGATGGGTTTTTGGTATGGATGTCCTTTCTGTTTGTTAGTTTTCCTTCTACCAGACAGGACCCTCAGCTGCAGGTCTGTTGGAGTTTACTAGAGGCCCACTCCAGACCCTGTTTGGCTGGGTGTCAGCAGCGGTGGCTGCAGAACAGCGGATTTTCGTGAGACCACAAATTCAGCTGTCTGATAGTTCGTCTGAAAGTTTTGTCTCAGAGGAGTACCCGGTTGAATGAGGTGTCAGTCTGTCCCTACTGGGGGGGTGCCTCCCAGTTAGGCTGCTCAGGGGTGAGGGACCCACTTTAGGAGGCAGTCTGTCCGTTCTCAGATCTCCAGCTGCGTGCTGGGAGAACCACTACTCTCTTCAAAGCTGTCAGTCAGACAGGCACCTTTAAGTCTGTGGAGGTTCTTGCTGAGTTTTTGTTTGTCTGTGCCCTGCCCCCAGAGGTGGAGCCTATAGAGGCAGGCAGGCCTCCTTGAGCTGTGGTGGGCTCCACCCAGTTCGAGCTTCCTGGCTGCTTTGTTTACCTAAGCAAGCCTGGGCAATGGCGGGCGCCCCTCCCCCAGCCTCGCTGCCGCCTTGCAGCTTGATCTCAGACTGCTGTGCTAGCAATCAGCGAGACTCCGTGGGCACAGGACCCTCCGAGCCAGGTGCGGGACACAATCTCCTAGTGTGCCATTTTCCAGGCCCGTTGGAAAAGCGCAGTATTGGGGTGGGACTGACCCGATATTCCAGGTGCCGTCTGTTTCCCCTTTCTTTGACTAGGAAAGGGAACTCCCTGACCCCTTGCGCTTCCCGAGTGAGGCAATGCCTCGCCCTGCTTCGGCTCGCGCACAGTGCGCTTCACCGACTGTCCTGCACCCACTGTTAGGCGCTCCCTAGTGAGATGAAACCGGTACCTCAAGCAGAAATGCAGAAATCATCCGTCTTCTGTGTTGCTGGGGCTGGGAGCTGGAGACCGGAGCTGTTCCTATTCGGCCATCTTGGCTCCACCCCCCCCTTTCCTACTTTTTAAAGGGGTTGTTTGTTTCTTTTTCTTGTTGGTTTGTTTAAATTCCTTATAGATTCTGGGTATCAGTCCTTTTTCAAATACATAACTTGCAAATATTTTCTTCCATTCTGTAGGTTGTCTGTTTATTGATTGTTTCTTTTGCTGTGCAGAAGCTCTTTAGTTTAATTATTTGTCAAGTTTTGTTTTTATTGCATTTGCTTTGAGGTCTTAGTCATAAATTCTCTGTCTAGGCAAATGTCCAGAATAATTTTTCCCAGGTTTTCTTCTAGGATTTCTATAGTTTGAAGTCTTATATTTAAGTCTTTAATCTGTTTTGAGTTAATTTTTGTATATGGTGAGAGGTGGGAGTCTAGTTTCATTCTTCTGTGTATATATGGCTAGCCAGCTATACTAGGGCTATTTATTATACAGGGTGTCCTTTTCCCACTGTTTATTTTAGTCAACTTTATCAAAGATCAGTTGGTTGTAAGTATGTGTCTTTATTTCTGTGTTCTCTATTCTGTATGGTCTATATGTCTGTTTTTATACTAGTACCACGCTGTTTTGGTTCCTACAGCCTTGTAGTAGTATAGTTTGAAGTCAGATAATGTGATAGCTCTAGCTTTGTTCTTTTTGGTTAGGATTGATTTGGCTATTCAGGCTCATTTTGGTTTCATATGAATTTCAGATTTTTTTTCTAATTCTGTGAAAAATGACTTTGATGATTTGACAGAAATTGCATTGAATCTGTAGATTGCTTTGAGCAGTATAATCATTTTAATGATACTGATTCTTCCAATCCATGAGCATGGAATATTTTTCCATTTGTTTGTGTCACCTATGATTTATTTCATCCATGTTTTGTAGTTCTCCATATAGAAATCTTTCACCCCCTTGGTTAAATGTATTCCTAGGTATTTATGGTGTGTGTGTGTGTGTGTGTGTGTGTGTGTGTGTGTGTGTGTGTCTACTGTAAATAGAATCAAATTATTAATTTGGTTTTTGACTTGAATGTTACTGGTGTATAAAAATACTACTAATTTTTGTATATTGATTTTGTATCCTGAAAGTTTACTGAAGTCATTTATCAGGTCTAGGAGTCTTTTGGAAGAATCTTCAGGGTTTTCTAGATATAGAATTATGTTTTTGGTAGACAGAGGTAATTTGACTTCTTCCCTTCCTATTTGGATGCCTTTTATTTATTTCTCTGGCCTAATTGCTCTGGCTAGGACTTCCAGTACTATGTTGAATGGGAGTGGAAAGAGTGGACTCTTTATCTTGTTCCAGTTCTTAAGGGAAGTATTTTCAACTTTTTCTCATGCAGTATGATGTTGGCTGAGGGTTTGTCATAGATGGCTCTTACTATTTAGAGGTATGTTCCTTTGATGCCTAGTTTGTTGAGGGTTTTTTTCATGAAGGGATGTTGGATTTTATTAAATGCTTTTTCTGTGCTTAGTGAGATGACCATATGGGTTTCATTTTTAATTGTTTATGTGGTAATTCACATGTATTGATTTGCATATGTTGAACCATCCTTGCATCCCAGAAAAAAAGCCCCCTTGATCGTGATAAAACCCTGAACAGACCAATAATGAGTTAGGAAAGTAAATTAGTAATAAAAATCTACCAACCAAAAAAGGCCCTGGACCAAACAGATTCACAGCTGAATTCTACCAAAAGTATAGAGAATAGCTGGTACCAATCTTACTGAAACTTTCCAAAAAATAAAGGGTAGGAATTCCTCCCTAACTTATTCAACAAAACCAGTGTCATCCTGATACCAAAATCTGCCAAGGCACAACAACAAAAAAGAAACTACAGGCCGATATCCCTGATGAACCCAGTCATAAAAATCCTCAACAAAATGCTAGCAAACCAAGTCCAGCAGGACATCTACCTATTTTGAAGTTCCAAACTTGATTTTTTCCTCCCCTAAGGAGCCTGTCCTACCCCTATCCTCATTCCAGCCTGTAGGATTTCTCTCTTCTGAATTGCTGATTGAACTCCACTTCAGGACAGGTGCAAGAGACATGCTCTTTCTTCCTCTCTTTTACTTTAGTAAGTGCACATTATATTTCTTCTGATTTTTTAGTAAGCTCCATGTGAGCAGACTTTTGAATTTTATTAGTAGTCACACATCTTCATTCAGTTAGTAATGTGATTCACTAATCAACTAAGGCACCTATATCACCTTGGGTAAGGGTAGTATCAAGACAGAATGTTACACTCCTCTTTTTACATTAATGTAATTAGAAGCTGTGATATTACAGCCTTTTTCACCTAACAAATGTGTGGCCTTGTTTTCTCCATCTCTGCCATCACCTCCATTATTTTTAAATCATAATACTTATTACTATAAGAACTTAAACTTTTTTATTTGTTCCTCTGTCTCCTAACTAGAATGTAAGCCCCATGAAGACGTAGTTTTGTATGAATTGTTCATTGTTGATTCTTCATACCAACAACAATGTGCATTGTAGGTGCTCAATAAATACCCATTAAGTGAATGAATAAATGAATGCATTTCAGGGTTTGTGATCATAGCATGTGACCTCCAGTTTGTACCTCTATCCTTATTCCATAAATTTTGCATATCAATCAAGCACTTCATATTCTAAAAATTTGAACACTAATAAGCTATAACACTTGCCTTTTACAGTTTGTCTTTTTAAATTACTAAAGAAAGAGTAATCTTTGGGTACCATTAGGCATATCCATGATCATTATTTTGGTAAGAAATATAAACCATGTATTTTGTTTCAGATAAATCCTTTGTTTCTCCCATTACAATCCACTCTGGAAGTAGGTACTAAAGAGTTATTTCCTTCAAAATGATAGAACTTTCTCTGTTACCGATAAAATTAACACTGTTATGTCAAAATTAATATCTAAACCAAACATTAGCATAGCAGATTAATAATGAAAGTCTACCATTGAGCGTAAGCAATAGAGTCAAACTGCCAAGCTTGAATCTTTGTGTCTGCTGAGTAGCTCTGCAACTTTGGACAGGAGATTCTATCTCTCCAAACCTCAGTTTCTTCCTTCATATGCAAAATGGGTATAATAGTATCTATATCATGTGATTGTTGTGAAGATTAACTGAGGTAATCCTCTTATTTATTGACACACACAAAGATCTCAGTAAATGTTAGACATTACTATTACTACATGGAATTAGAAAAGTATTGCACACAATTTAAATGCAAATAGTAATTATACTATAGTACTCTGCATTTTTATTTTATTCTCCTAGGATGCCTGATTGCTTCTGCTAATTTAGCAGTAACGACATTCAAAACATATGTTTGTTCTTCTAAGAATTAACCATAGACAGACATGATTATTTGTTGGCTTTGGTCTGTTTGGATCATTGTAATAGGTGCCCCATATGTAGAAAGTGCCATGAATTTCTACAGCTGATTAAAAATATAATTTTCTGAAGAGCCATGGTAAATCTCTTTTCCACAGACACCTTTTAATAAAAAGCATAAATTATAAACCTACTCTTACGCAAACAATATTGGCACAACAAGAAAATGATTAAGATGCAGACAGGGTAGGTCAAAAAGACTATAAAAGGATTAATGCAGTTTGTTTGATGTATATTAAAACAGTTGGTAAAAGTTTAAGTAGCATTTTAATTTTTGGTGTCCACATACTTATGACCCATTCAAATCTTACCAAAAGCAAACAGAAAATTTTTTTGAAAGTACGAGTTCAATAGAAACCACTAGAGCATGTAAAATCTGTCTACTGCCACTATTTTATTAAAAAAGTTTCAAAATAAAAAGAAGAGCAGCTCTGACTGTTTTTAATTTATAAAATTAAGTAATAGCTATTTTCTTCCATATCTAACTTGATGTTTCTCAGATGTGGAACACCTTTAGTGATGCTTTGATTTTTCTCTTTGGCAACCCATGCTACACCTCATTTCTTGAGTCACTATGGCCTTGTGAGCAGCAATTTTCATGCAAAGTCGCAAAAACATTAAAAGAGGATTTCACATGACTTCATAACCTTCCTGGATGCACGTTTGGGTGTTTTGAACTAGTAGCGAACTCAAGTGTAATACCCCAGTTTGGCAGCAACATGGGGAGATCCCACCTCTGCTTGTTGATGTGAAACAGCACTCTTACAACTTGAGTTTCCTGATGCCTCACTAGGCCATGAGAACAAATGGGGTCATCTTAAGGAAGTCTTGTAAAACAATAACAAACCACATTTTACCCTGGCTCTTACCATTATTTTCATGAAGCACATCTTCAATATGCTGTATCTCAGAATTTGGGAAAAGCCTAAACTGTGTCTCATATCTGCTCCCACACAAGTATGGTCAGTTATTACTGGTCATTACTTGAGTTTCCTCTGTGTTCCACTCAATCTGTCATCATGTACTGCTATGGCTTCTACCTCCTTCTCTCTCAAGGACCCAAATCTGAGTCTGTAGGACTAGGTGGTGTACATGTTTACACTATGCCCCATTTGAAATTGGGTTCCTAACAGTCAAAACTCAAGTGTTGTCTTGAGTGGCTCACCTTAACTGAATTGCCTTCCAAGAGGCTTCTCAATTCCTTTATACTCTTAAACTTTAGACCTGTCTTGTCCATTTTCTGGAAATATATAATAATTAAAAACTATGTTGTGATCATTGTTATATCTGGAATTATGCCACTTTTTATCAAGTTTTACTAATATCTTATATGCAACTATTGATATAATAAAATTTAACATCCAGGAAATGTATTGATCAGCTAATTCCATAATGGTGCAAAGTAACAAGTTATCATAAACGTAGTGGATTAAAACAACAATAATTTATTCTTATTCATGCATCTCCTGTTGGAGTGGCAGTGAGAATCAAGGCGGTTTGTAGGCTGAAACAGGCTTGGCTCAACTAAGCACGGTTCCACTTTATACATCAGGTTCAAATCTTGTCTATATTTTTCCCATCCCCCTCAGATTAGTAAACTAGCCAAGGCATTATCTTCTCATGGTGATGACAGAAGCTCAAGGAAGAAGTGTGCAAGCACATTTCAATCCTCTGCTTGTATATTTGCTAATATCCCATAGGCAGGACATGTAGTCAAGCCTAAAGTTAATGGGCGGAGAGAATCGTGAAGGGCTGCTGAGAATCGTGAAGGGCTGTGCTGGAGGTCACCCTTAGAACATGGTAATGACAGGCTATAGTTACCATGTCCTGGCTACCAGTGCAGGGTCCTTTTCTCCTTACCCACCCACTCTCTTACAACACATTTAAGACAACCTCAAATGTGTTTTTCAGAGAATTCGACATTCTATATCATTCAAATCTCCACTTAAATTCCCAAATCATGTGGTTTTATTCCTTATTGTGGAAAATCTTTTTTAAAATATCAGTTGCTAAAATGTCCATTTTATTGTTCTAGATGTCAAGTTGAATGAGTTAACTGGAATCTTTGATGATTAAACTGATGGAACAGATGATCAGTTCTCATCCTCCAAAGCTGTGACTGTAGATGGTGTAGGAGACTGAGCTGAAAATGTATTGAGCCCAGTAGCTTAAATTCTGAGCTCTCGAGAGAAGGGACTGGGTGCGTTTTGTTCAATCTTCTATCCTGGATGCCTACTAGATATCTAGCATGAAGTAAGCACTTAATGAATATTGGTCGAATGAATGAATACTATGTAAGTGATCTTCAGAGTGTGCTTTTTGTTACTGACTTCCTTCTCCAGAAAGTCAACTTATAAATTAAAATAAAGAAAAAGAAAGAGAAACAAATTAAGGAAGGAAGGGAGGGAGTGAGAAAGGGAGGGAGGAAGGAAGGAGGAAGGAAGAGGGGGAGGAAGTGAGGGAGGAAGAAAGGAAGAAATATAAGATGGGAGGGAGGGATGAAGGAAGGGAGGAGAAAAGAAAAAGAAGGCAAGGGGAAAAACAGGAAGGAAGAAATTGTACATTTTCAAGTGTTGGCTTTACTTAGAAGAAGCTCTAATTCATTTAATCAATATTTGTATCCATTAAGATTTAAAATTCATTTCTTGTCCCTGTTTCAATGTCCATCTCCTTCCCATTCTGTGAAACCAGGACAAGAGCTTCCAATTTTATGACTCCTGGGTCCTCCTAACACCCTCAGGCCTTGGGAGTGAGGTGGGGGTAGGAGAAGCACGTGTCACTCGACCTGGAGCAGCTGAAATCTATCTTGAAGGGGAGTTACCTCCTGCTTCTCCTGGCTCACAGGATAACCAGTGTCCCCACAGTGGGCTCCCTGTTAACTGCTGGCTGTGGACAGAGTTGCAGGATGAGTTCTCTCTTTGTGCACTCCTTGCTGACCATCTAAGTGGTGTGTCTGACTAGTTTGGGCATGTTGCTTGTTAAAATTCATTCTTTTAAAGCCGAGTATCCATTTAGTTCCTCTCCTCTGAACTTTCGTCATTCATTATTAACAATGAAAGCCAAAGTGCATGAAACAAGTTCAGCCCTATCTGTTTCTGGCATGAAAGTGATGTCTTGGCATATTAGTGGGACACGGCTCTATCTTACATAAAATGCTGCCTGGGACCACAACAAAGGCGCTGTCTCTCAGCGCTTAATAGGATCACTTACTTCAAATGTGAAACTTCCTTCTTTGAAATATTTGTTGAGATTTCATAAACCTATGAAGATTCTCAAACTCAAACAAAACCTTCTAGGCTCTGGCGCAAGCTCTGACTCTAAAGAGCTTTCTGTTCTATAAACCGGTTATTGGATCTGGGTCCCAAGCCAGGCAGATGGGGAAGTGTGGGGGCATCAGGAGAGGAAGAGCTAGCTTTCCACTTTCTCTTTTTGATACAAAAATAAAAGTCATCTGGCTTTGACTGCAGAAAATGAATCATATTAAGTATTTTAAAAGCACTATTTTTTTGTTAAGACCTAATTTCAGACCGATTAACACTTTAATATGAAACAGAAGCACATCATTTCATTAGGAGGCAAAATAAGGCCTCTCGGCTACCATATGTTGTCTCTTCCTTTGCAAGAAAGGAAAAAAGAAAAAAATCTCATTTGAAAGCTCCTATTGTAGATTGAGCTACAAGAGGGAATGTAAATTTGGCACCATCACCCACCCCAGGTGAGCAGAACGCATTGAGGAGCCACACAATCACAGGGTTTTGTTTTTGTATTTTTGGCAAGGCTCATATTCACTCTGTTCGGTAACAGAAGACCTGGCTGTTGCCCTAGAAAGCTGACAGAGAAACATTCTTTGTGAAAACAGAAGTGAAAAGAATATTTTAGTATGTTCTTCCTAAGAATGTCTATGCTGACTCAAAGAGCAAAGAAACACTTTGTACCACTGATTTCACAGATTACTTATTTATTAAGTAGATGAAACAAAATTATAGCTGTCCCTTTTCAATATTTAAATTTTTTAAAGATAATCCCTTTAAAATGCACAGAACATGAATGCAGGAGCTGGTGTGATAGGAGAGAGCCTTATTGCACATAATTAACAGACACATAATGTCTGGTAACTAGTAATTTCCTTCTAGCTGAGTAAGGAAATAATTTAATCATGTTGATCAAATGAATCCCAGGAGCCCAGTGTAACATTATGCCTTAAAAAAAAAAAAAAAAAAAAGAAAAAGAAAAAAGAAAAATATCTTCAATAACTAATAAAAGACTACTTGGTCAAAAAAAAAAAAAAAAAAAAACCAACATTGTTTCCAACCTTATTTAGTTAGGTATCCTTAATAGTATTTAAAATGCAGGCCTTACCTGACATTTCGAGAACATTATTTTCCAACACTGGTAGAGGCTACGAATATTGGTATGGTCCACTTTTCCATAACCAACTAATACCCAATTGTAATAGATGTATATTTCCCTCACCAATGAAAATGGTCCCTCCGACTCCTGCTTAGAGGAATGTGCAGAAAGCGTGAGGAGCGGCTAAGTGGTAGTGGGGGTAATTAGACCACATGTCTATTTTCTTAAGAATCTCTCTTTCCTAGAATAGCATCCTATAGTCAGTAACTAAATATAAACCCCCATTGTTCATCTGTGAATTCCAACTTACTATTCAAAATGGGCAGGAGGAGGCATTCTTCCAAATTATTCCCCCAAACAAATGTCTCCTCAGTAGAATATATCCTAGTTGTGATAGTCTGGTGTTTTCTTTTGAAATCTTTTGTGGTCTTTGCCATTGTTCTTCTGAACTACTTAGAAAAGGCAGTGAGCCACCTTCATGGTATCTGAAGTTGGCTCTCCATAATGAGGTGATATAATTGAACACTTACTGTAATACATTTTATCCATCTATTGTTTGCTAAATAATTCCTGCAATAACACTTTTATTCTTTCCATAATTCTTCAGGGCAATGCTAGAGGAATAATATTTTTACTGCAGTGATTGATGTCAGGTCCTGGTGCTATATAGCCCCATGAACAAAGGTTATTGATAAGCATCAGGAAGATTGGAGGGCGTGGAGGGGGCAGGGAAAGCATTCAGAGGCCCCTGCTGCATGAAAAGAACATCAGGGATCAGAGGGTTAATACCATTTTATGAGGTTGTAACAATCTACCCTAAGATTCTTGTGTTAGCAATATTCTTTGTGTAAGATGTATGTTATTAAAACAAGTAGCAGCATCTGAATTAAAGTGACAGTATGATGGATGACTACTGAAGGGGAATCGGAGCCGTTTGCAGCATTTTGGGCTAGATGTGGGAATTCTGCCTCAGAGGAAAGGAGCTTGTCAGACACATTGATTCCGGGCTGACGCATGTTCATAAATATGCCCCTAGAGAGGTGTGGCCTAGCAGAATTTACAAAATTATGTTCATGAATTATTTAACATTTATTTATGGATGCTATATTTAAACAGTATTTGCCAAGGCGAATGGACCATAGCTTACAAAGTGATCTTTAGATAATGCAAATTCTGCACAAGGCAGAGGTGGCGGGTGACTTGCCCAGCGATGCTAGGCCTATCAAAACTGTATTAGAGGAGGCGAGTCCACCAAGGAAGGAGCTGCCCCTCCAGGACACAAGGTGTTTCCTTGATGTAGCTGAGGTTCAGAGCAAGAGGACAGATCAAGGAGGACTTTTTCTCTTCAGGAATGTGGTTACATCAGAAGACAAGATTGTGCTAGAGCTGATTCAAATTTCAACATAAGGCATTTTTCCATTTACAGCACTTTGTTTAAGGATTGTAAAATGTAACACTACCAGTTAAAGGCCATAAAGAAGAAAGGAGGCCAGGTGCGGTGGCTCACGCCTGTAATCCCAGCACTTTGAGAGGCCAGGGTGGGCAGATCACTTAAAGTCAGGAGCTTGAGACCAGCCTGGCCAACATGGGGAAACCCAGAATCTACTAAAAAAAATACAAAAATTAAGCAGGCATAGTGGCATATGCCTGCAGTTCCAGCTACCTGGGAGGCTGAGGCAGGAGAATTGTTTGAGCCCGGGAGGCAGAGGTTACAGTGAGCCAAGATCATGCCACTGCACTCTAGCCTGGGTGACAGAGAGAGACTCCATCTCAAAAAAAAAAAAAAAAAAAAGAAAAGGTTGAGAAAATGTTAAATCTTAGATGCCTCTCTAATCATGTTAAGTCATGTTCAAACACATGAAGTTAAAGTTATGATTTATAAATGTATTAACTTAGTGTCATATAGTTTGGCATGGTGGATATGGCAGTGACCCTGATGCTCATGAAATACTCTATTTGCTCTCACCATTTGCCATCCTCCTTGAAGTCGAGTGGGGCCTTGTGGTTAGGTCTTGCCAATGACATGTGTGTGGAAGTGGCAGGTGTTACTTATGTGACAGAGGCATACAGGCTTTTGCTTGTCTGTCTTTCTTCCCCTGTGATGGTAAATGAAGACGACACACAGTACAAGAGAGTCAACTACTAGAGGGTGAAACATCCCACAGCCCATCCCTATGACTGCAGCTGAGCCCCTGCCAACTTGTATGAGATGAATAACATGACGGAGAAATTAGAGTTGGTGTATTAGCCCATTTTCACACTGCTATGAAGAACTTCCCTGAGATTGGGTAATTTATAAAGGAAAGAGGCTTAATTGACTCACAGTTCCACATGGCTGGGAAGCCTCAGGAAACTTACAATCATGGTGGATGGGAAAGCACACACCTTCTTCACAAGGTGGCAGGAGAGAGAAGGTGTGAAGGAGGAACTTCCAAGCACTTATATAACCATCAGATCTCTTGAGAACTCTCTCACTAGCATGAGAACAGCATGAGGGAAACTGCCCCCATGATCTAATCACCTCTCTCCCTCAACACATGGGGATTACGGGTCCCTCCCTTGACTGTAGGGATTACAATTTGAGATGAGATTTGGATGGGGAGACAGAGCCAAACCATGGCAGTTGGGTTGGGTTAAGCCATTGAAATTTGGGGGTTGTGCTTGTTGCTGCAGCCTAACAAAGACTGTCTTGACTAATGCAGTAGGTCAGTGCTACTCAAACCACCTTCCTGCAATGAAATAAGATGCTGGTGCCAGAATGTAAATCAGCACTCTACTCACTTTAAGAAAGTCTTACCATGAAAAAGTGGTCAGCTGAACTGAACACGGTGCTTAGTGACAGTTGATTTATTTTCTGGCACAACGCTCCTTAACTGAGGACACTTGCCAAAGAGCAGTTCATGGACATACTACAAGAGGCATTGCACGGACAATGGCATATTTTCTCAAGTAGTTCTAGGTTCATATTTTGTTGTTTTTTATGGATGACTGACATGTTTTAATGATTCTTTTGCCTCTTGATAAGCCCAACCCTTTCCATCAAAAATGGGGGAGGCGCAAACAGAAAAAGAAGTATAATCTGAAATGGATAAGATAACTTTGTGCAGGAGATGGACCTTATGATTTTACCTTTCTGCTAATTTAAAACCTACATCTCACCCCCACAAAATCAGAGCTAGACTTTTTCATTTTGTTTCCTCATAAGAAACATCTTCCTCCTCTAGCAAACCTGCTTTAAATGTAACAATAACCTGACCAATGGCGTTATCAGGGTATTCCAGGTTACTCAAAGCTAGGATGCTAGCAATACCAAGAAAAAATAAAGCAAATAATCTGATTTTATCAATTCCAGAAAAGACACAGTGACAATAAAGAGAGGCAAGACAATGGGATTGAGTTTTACTTTGCTAAAAGGGGGGAAATAGAAAGGAAACCTTTAAATATTTACATCAAAAAAGACTGCATAAGTTCAAATTCACTAGCTAATACAAAACTAAAGTGCTAACTTACTATATGTGCTTTAACTACCATTTAAGTGATAGAAATCTTTCCCTTTTAGTTGACAATACTGGTATTACAAAGGTAGAGCTGCAACTGCAGTGTCACTGGTGTCTCCTTTTGCCACTCTTAGAGCAAAAGTACAAGCTAAGTTTGTAATCAGAAAATTGATACTACATGGTATATATGTGGATTCTGAATGTGATATGTTATTTTTAATTGATGTCTGATTGTAAAATTCCTAGGAATGTTATATGACCAAGCATGCACACACACACATGCGTGTGCACACACATACACCCCTCTCTATCTCAATACTTAGGATAGTTACTAGCTAAAAATTTAGTCAATTATTGATAAATAAATAAATGAATGAATATGGGTGAATCTGTTTGCATTATCCAGAAGGCAACTACTAGAAGCACTAACAAAACTCATAAGAGAGTGTTTAACTATGGTGTTTGAGAATGGCACTAGCATCTTAAGATATGAATTCTATGTCATTAATCAGAGTTTCCAATAAAATAATGTATGAAAGCTCCATATAACTCTGGTTTGGCCTATAGTGTTGAATTTTAATGTTTTCTCCTCTCTCTTTTATTTATTATTTTATTATTTTATTTTATTTTATTTTACTTATTTTATTTTATTTTATTTTATTTTATTTTATTTTATTTTATTTT